>NC_083571.1:99738443-99740943 GCF_027579695.1 Neoarius graeffei
ACTAGCAAAAATGAATTTTGGCTCATATCTCATGATGCGTTTGGGCTAAAAACAAAATTCCACGATCTCTGGAATCCTTGGTTCAAGCCGAATCCATCGCACCCTATCCCGTCATATTCAGCCTTGAGGATTTTCCGCCATTTTGAATTTTGTTAAAATCAATGAAATTCTATGGCAACCCATAGAACCGTCAGACGAGAGGTTGAGAAATTTGGCACACTGATTCTAGGCTCGCTCAAGGTTCTTGTCAGCAAATTTCAACTCACCGCCTCAAACTCTCTAGCGCCACCAACAGGACAAAGTTGGAAGTACATTTCTGCTTGTTACTTTTGAACCGTACGGCTGATTGTCAAAATCTTAGTATTGCTGGAATCCATCGGTCAAACCGAATCCAACCTATCCTATCTCGTCATATTGCACCTGGTAGATTTTCCGCCATTTTGAAATTTGTTAAAATCATGTAAATTGCTACTCCTCCCTCAATTTTTGACCAAATTTGCCCAGACTTGGTTGATAGCATCATTGCACCAAGCCGCACAAAATTTATCCTCAGTCTTTTGAAATTTTTAAACTGTTTGGCCGCAGCAGCCAATGAAACTCAGCTGCGAAGATGTCAAACAGGATGTGAGCTCATATCTCGGCAGCCCTTTGACATTTCTTAACCAACCTTGGTGGGATTATGCCCCACCCCTCCGCAAGCTCTCCTACCAAATTTGGTGCACATTGGCCATTAGGGGGCGCTATAACTATACAAAATATATTTTGGCTCATATGTCATTGAGCTCATATGTCAGCAGTCTTCTAGCACACACACACACACACACACACATACACACCAAGTACACTTGAAGTAATTTCAGCCATCACAGTCAATCGAATTTGATGATGAAGCCGCCGAACAACAAATGACCTTGTATCTCAGTCAAACGATGGTATATCGACATGAAACTTCTTGTGTGTGCTCGTGACCATCTGTCTGGCCCAAATGCATTCTGCGAGCCTGACGACTAGGCTCATAGCCTGCTTGGCCCCCTCATTGCTGCTTGCAGCTATATTTATTATTATTATTATTATTCAGTCCACTTCCGCCTCTGCAAGTCTATGGCAGCCCATAGAACCGTCTGGTAAAAAGTTGTGAAATTTGGCACACTGATTCTAGACACTCTCAACATTCCTCTCACCAAATTTCAGGCCTCTACCTCAAACCCGTTAGCGCCACCAACAGGTCAAAGTCCCAGGTACATTTCTGCTTGTAACTTTTGAACCGTTGGTCTGATTTTCAAAAACTTGGTATCCCTGGAATCCTTGGGCCAAGCCGAATCCAACGCACCCCATGCCGTCATTTCCCGCCCATATATTTTTCCCGCCATTTTGAATTTTGTGAAAATCAATTAAAATGTTTCAACTCCCTCAATTTTTTACCAATTTCTCCCAAACTTGGAAGATAGCATAATTGGACCAACCTGCACAAAAGTTATACCCGGTGATTTGAATTTCACAAGCGTTTGGCCGTGGCAGCCAATCAAACTTGGCTGCAAAGATGCGAAACAGGAAGTGTGCTCATTTCTCGGCCACCCTTTGGCGTATCTTAACGAAACTTGGTGGCTTTATGCAGCACCCCTCCCGAAAGGGCCCCAAAAAATTTGGAACAAATTGGCTGCTAGGGGGCGCTATAACTAGGAAAAATGTCTTTTGGCTCATATCTCATGACTCGTTTTGGCTAGAAACAAAATTCCACTATGGCAGGAATCCTTGGCTCAAGACGAATCCATCGCACCCTATGCCGTCATATTCTGCCTTGAGGATTTTCCGCCATTTTGAATTTTGTTAAAATCAGTGAAATTCTATGGCAACGCATAGAACCGTCTGACTAGAGGTTTTTAAACTTGGCACACTGATTCTAGGCTCCCTCAAGGATCTTGTCACCAAATTTCAACTCAGCACCTCAAACTCTCTAGCGCCACCAACAGGTCAAAGTTGCAAGTACACTTCTGCTTGTTACTTTTGAACCATATGTCTGATCATCAAAATCTTAGTATCGCTGGAATACTTGGGTCACCACGAATCCAGCGGCCCTGTCTCGTCATATTCCACCCAGGAGATTTTCCGCCATTTTGAATTATGTGAAAATCAATTAAAATGCTTCTCCTCCCACAATTTTTGAAGAATTTCTCCCAAACTTGGTACATGGCAACTGGGGACTAAGCTGCACAAGAAACATACCCGGTTTTTAGAATTTCTTAAGCGTTTGGCCGTGGCAGCCAATCAAATTTGGCTGGCAGATGCAAGACAGGAAGTGTGCTCATTTCTCGGCGAACCTTTGGCGTATCTTAACGAAACTTGGTGACTTTATGCAACACCCCTCCCCAAAGAGCAGCAAAAAATTTGGAACAAATTGGCTGCTAGGGGGCGCTATAACTAGGAAAAATGTCTTTTGGCTCATATCTCATGATGCGTTTTGCCTAGAAACAAAATTCCACTATGTCAGGAATCCTTGGCT
>NC_083571.1:99745943-99748443 GCF_027579695.1 Neoarius graeffei
ATGCAAAACAGGAAGTGTGCTCATTTCTCGGCCACCCTTTGGCGTATCTTAACGAAACTTGGTGGCATTATGCACCACGCCTCCCCAAAGGGCAGCAAAAAATTTGGAACATATTGGCTGCTAGGGGGCGCTATAACTCTGAAAAATTTCTTTTGGCTCATATCTCATGATGCGTTTTGGGTAGAAACAAAATTCCATTATCTCTGGAATCCATGTGTCAAGACGAATCCATCGCACCCTATGACGTCATATTCTGACTTGAGGTTTTTGCACCATTTTGAATTTTGTTAAAATCAATGAAATTCGATGGCAACCCATAGAACCATATGACTAGAGGTTTTCAAATTTGGCAGCCTGATTCTACGCTCCCTCAAGGGTCTTGTCGCCAAGTTTCAACTCACCACCTCAAACTCTCTAGCGCCACCAACAGGTCAAATTCGCAGGTACATTTCTGGTTGTTACTTTTGAACCATACGTCTGATCGTCAAAATCTTAGGATCTCTGGAATGCCTTGGTGACATCGAATCCAACGCGCCCTGTCTCGTCATATTGCACCTGGTAGATTTTCCGCCATTTTGAATTATGTGAAAATCTATTAAAATGCTTCTTCTCCCTCAGTTTTTGACCAATTTCTCCCAAGCTTGGTACATAGTAACTGTGGACGAAGCTGCACAAGAATCTTACACGGATTTATGAATTTCATAAGCGTTTGGCCGTGGCAGCCAATCAAATTTGGCTCCTCAGACGCAAAAGAGGATGTGTGCTCACATCTCGGCCGCCCTTTGGCAGATCTTAATGAAACTTGGTGGCCTTTTGCCAGACGCCACCAGAAAGGTCCCCAAAAAACTTGGAACAACTTGGCAGCTAGGGGGCGCTATAACTAGGAAAAATTACTTTTGGCTCATATCTCATGATCTGTTTGGGCTAGAAACAAAATTCCACTATCTCTGGAATCCTTGGCTCAAGCCGAATCCATCGCAGCCTATGACGTCATATTTAGCCTTTACGATTTTCCGCCATTTTGAATTTTGTAAAAATCAATTAAAATGCTTCTCCTCCCTCAATTTTTCAGCAATTTCTCCCAAACTTGGTAGATAGCAACTTTGGACTAAGCTGCACAAGGGCATTACCTGGCCCAAGTGCATTCTGCTGGCCTTCCGACTAGGCTCATATTCTGCTTGGCCCCCACATTGCTGCTTGCAGCTATATTTGGGGGCCAAGCAGCGAAGCTGCGAAGGCACCCATAGTGATTCTATTGTTTCTTATTATTATTATTATTGGGGGCCAAGCAGCAAAGCTGCGAAGGCACCCATAGTGATTCTATTGTTTCTTATTATTATTATTATTATTATTATTATTATTATTATTATTATTCAGTCCACTTCCGCCTCTGCAAGTCTATGGCAGCCCATAGAACCGTCTGGTAAAAAGTTGTGAAATTTGGCACACTGATTCTAGACACTCTCAACATTCCTCTCACCAAATTTCAGGCCTCTACCTCAAACCCGTTAGCGCCACCAACAGGTCAAAGTCCCAGGTACATTTCTGCTTGTAACTTTTGAACCGTTGGTCTGATTTTCAAAAACTTGGTATCCCTGGAATCCTTGGGCCAAGACGAATCCAACGCACCCCATGACGTCATTTCCCGCCCATATATTTTTCCCGCCATTTTGAATTTTGTGAAAATCAATTAAAATGTTTCAACTCCCTCAATTTTTTACCAATTTCTCCCAAACTTGGAAGATAGCATAATTGGACCAACCTGCACAAAAGTTATACCCGGTGATTTGAATTTCACAAGCGTTTGGCCGTGGCAGCCAATCAAACTTGGCTGCAAAGATGCGAAACAGGAAGTGTGCTCATTTCTCGGACACCCTTTGGCGTATCTTAACGAAACTTGGTGCCTTTATGCAGCACCCCTCCCGAAAGGGCCCCAAAAAATTTGGAACAAATTGGCTGCTAGGGGGCGCTATAACTAGGAAAAATGTCTTTTGGCTCATATCTCATGACTCGTTTTGGCTAGAAACAAAATTCCACTATGGCAGGAATCCTTGGCTCAAGACGAATCCATCGCACCCTATGACGTCATATTCTGCCTTGAGGATTTTCCGCCATTTTGAATTTTGTTAAAATCAGTGAAATTCTATGGCAACGCATAGAACCGTCTGACTAGAGGTTTTTAAACTTGGCACACTGATTCTAGGCTCCCTCAAGGATCTTGTCACCAAATTTCAACTCAGCACCTCAAACTCTCTAGCGCCACCAACAGGTCAAAGTTGCAAGTACACTTCTGCTTGTTACTTTTGAACCATACGTCTGATCATCAAAATCTTAGTATCGCTGGAATACTTGGGTCACCACGAATCCAGGGGCCCTGTCTCGTCATATTCCACCCAGGAGATTTTCCGCCATTTTGAATTATGTGAAAATCAATTAAAATGCTTCTCCTCCCACAATTTTTGAAGAATTTCTCCCAAACTTGGTACATGGCAACTGGGGA
>NC_083571.1:99758443-99788443 GCF_027579695.1 Neoarius graeffei
TTTGGAACAAATTGGCTGCTAGGGGGCGCTATAACTAGGAAAAATGTCTTTTGGCTCATATCTCATGATGCGTTTTGGCTAGGAACAAAATTCCACTGCCTATGGAATCCTTGGCTCAAGTCGAATCTATCGCACCCTATGACGTCATATTCTGCCTTGAGGATTTTCCGCCATTTTGAATTTTGTTAAAATCAATGAAATTCTATGGAAACCCATAGAACCGTCTGACGACAGGTTTTCAAATTTGGCACACTGATTCTAGGCTGCCTCACGGTTCTTGTCAGCAAATTTCAACTCAGCATCTCAAACTCTCTAGCGCCAACAACAGGTCAAAGTTGCAAGTACATTTCTGCTTGTTACTTTTGAACCGTATGTCTGATCGTCAAAATCTTAGTATCTCTGGGATCCTTGGGTCAACCCGAATCCAACGCACCCTATGGCGTCATATTCCGCCTGGTATATTTTCCGCCATTTTGAATTTTGTGAAAATCAATTAAAATGCTTCTCCTCCCTCAATTTTTGACCAATTCCTTCCAAACTTGGTACATGGCAACTTTGGACTAAGCTGCACTAAAAACTTACCCGGTTTTTCGAATTTCATAAGCGTTTGGCCGTGGCTGCCAATCAAATTTGGCTGTGCAGACGCGAAACAGGAAGTGTGCTCATATCTCGGCAGCCCTTTGACCTTTCTTAACCAAACTTGGTGGGATTATGCACCACCCCTCCACAATGGCCCATACCACATTTGGTGCACATTGGCCATTAGGGGGCGCTATAACTTTCCAAAATGTGTTTTGGCTCTTACATCATTGAGCTCATATCTCAGCAGTCTTTTAGCACAGACACACACACACACACACACACCTAGTACACTGGAAGTAATTTCAGCCATCACAGTCAATCGAATTTGACGGTGAAGCCGTGCATGCCTCTAACCGTCTGGTTGGAGGTACATTCCTGCTTGTAAACACTTCCTGTGCGTGCCTATGACCGTCTGCCTGGTCAGTAGTTTCTGTTGCCATGGCAACTTAGGCTGGGTCACCCTGCTTGGCCCCGGATTGCTGCTTGCAGCTATATTTATTATTCAACTTTCTTCTCCTATGGGATGTCAATGGCAGCCCATAGAACCACACATAGGAAAATGCTCAAATTTGGCACACACATTCGAGACAGTCTCAGCATTCCCCACAACAATTTTTAGGTCCCCACCCCCAACCCTCTAGCGCCACCAGCAGGTCAAAGTTGCAGGTACATTTCTGCTTGTAACTTTTGAACCGTTGGTCCGATTTTCAAAAACTTGGTATCCCTGGAATCCTTGGGTCAAGTCGAATCCAAAGCACCCCATGACGTCATTTTCCGCCCATATAGTTTTCCCGCCATTTTGAATTTTGTGAAAATCAATTAAAATGCTTCTCCTCCCTCAATTTTGGACCAATTTCTCCCAAACTTGGTAGATGGCAACTTTGGACTAAGCTCCACAAGAAACTTACCCGGTTTTTAGAATTTCATAAGCGTTTGGCCGTGGCAGCCAATCAAAATTGGAGGCTCAGACGCCAAACAGGAAGTGTGCTCATATTTCGGCCGCCCTTTGGCGTATCTTAACGAAACTTGGTGGGTTTATGCCCCACCCCTCCATGAAGGACCCCAAAGAATTTGGAACAAATTGGCTGCTAGGGGGCGCTATAACTAGGAAAAATGTCTTTTGGCACATATCTCATGATGCGTTTTGGCTAGAAACAAAATTTCACTGCCTATGGAATCCTTGGGTCAAGACGAATCTATCGCACCCTATGACGTCATATTCTGCCTTGAGGATTTTCCGCCATTTTGAATTTTGTTAAAATCAATGAAATTCTATGGAAACCCATAGAACCGTCTGACGACAGGTTTTCAAATTTGGCACACTGATTCTAGGCTGGCTCAAGGTTCTTGTCAGCAAATTTCAACTCACCACCTCAAACTCTCTAGCGCCAACAACAGGCCAAAGTTGCATGTACATTTCTGCTTGTTACTTTTGAACCGTATGTCTGATCGTCAAAATCTGTGTATCGCTGGAATCCTTGGGTCAAAACGAATCCAACGCATCCTATGCCGTCATATTCCGCCTTGTATATTTTCCGCCATTTTGAATTATGTGAAAATCAATTAAAATGCTTCTCCTCCCTCAATTTTTGACCAATTCCATCCAAACTTGGTCCATGGCAACGTTGCACTAAGCTGCAGAAAAAGCTTACCCGGTTTTTCGAATTTCATAAGCGTTTGGCCGTGGCTGCCAATCAAACTTGGATGTGCAGACGCGAAACAGGACGTGTGCTCATATCTCGGCAGCCCTTTGATCTTTCTTAACCAAACTTGGTGGGATTATGCCCCACCCCTCCATAAGTGCCCATGCCACATTTGGTGCACTTTGGCCATTAGGGGGCGCTATAACTTTCCAAAATGTGTTTTGGCTCATATATAATTGAGCTCATATCTCAGCAGTCTTTTAGCACACACACACACACACACACACACACACACACACACACACCTAGTACACTTGAAGTAATTTCAGCCATCACAGTCAATCGAATTTGACGGTGAAGCCGTGCATGCCTCTAACCATCTGGTTGGAGGTACATTTCTGCTTATAAACACTTCCTGTGCGTGCCTATGACCGTCTGCCTGGTCAGTTCTTTCTGTTGCCATGGCAACTTAGGCTGGGTCACACTGCTTGGCCCCGCATTGCTGCTTGCAGCTATATTTATTATTAGGGGCCAAGCAGCGAAGCTGGCGAAGGCCCCTAATGAGTTTGTCGGTTTTCTTATTATTATTATTATTATTATTATTCAACTTTCTTCTCCTATGGGATGTCAATGGCAGCCCATAGAACCACACATAGGAAAATGCTCAAATTTGGCACACACATTCTAGACAGTCTCAGCATTCCCCACAACAATTTTTAGGTCCCCACCCCCAACCCTCTAGCGCCACCAGCAGGTCAAAGTTGCAGGTACATTTCTGCTTGTAACTTTTGAACCGTTGGTCCGATTTTCAAAAACTTGGTATCCCTGGAATCCTTGGGTCAAGACGAATCCAAAGCACCCCATGACGTCATTTTCCGCCCATATAGTTTTCCCGCCATTTTGAATTTTGTGAAAATCAATTAAAATGCTTCTCCTCCCTCAATTTTGGACCAATTTCTCCCAAACTTGGTAGATGGCAACTTTGGACTAAGCTCCACAAGAAACTTACCCGGTTTTTAGAATTTCATAAGCGTTTGGCCGTGGCAGCCAATCAAAATTGGAGGCGCAGATGCCAAACAGGAAGTGTGCTCATATTTCGGCCGGCCTTTGGCGTATCTTAACGAAACTTGGTGGGTTTATGCCCCACCCCTCCATGAAGGACCCCAAAGAATTTGGAACATATTGGCTGCTAGGGGGCGCTATAACTAGGAAAAATGTCTTTTGGCTCATATCTCATGATGCGTTTTGGCTAGAAACAAAATTCCACTGCCTATGGAATCCTTGGGTCAAGACGAATCTATCGGACCCTATGACGTCATATTCTGCCTTGAGGATTTTCCGCCATTTTGAATTTTGTTAAAATCAATGAAATTCTATGGAAACCCATAGAACCGTCTGACGACAGGTTTTCAAATTTGGCACACTGATTCTAGGCTGGCTCAAGGTTCTTGTCAGCAAATTTCAACTCACCACCTCAAACTCTCTAGCGCCAACAACAGGCCAAAGTTGCATGTACATTTCTGCTTGTTACTTTTGAAACGTATGTCTGATCGTCAAAATCTGTGTATCGCTGGAATCCTTGGGTCAAAACGAATCCAATGCATCCTATGCCGTCATATTCCGCCTTGTATATTTTCCGCCATTTTGAATTATGTGAAAATCAATTAAAATGCTTCTCCTCCCTCAATTTTTGACCAATTCCTTCCAAACTTGGTAGATGGCAACGTTGCACTAAGCTGCACAAAAAACTTACCCGGTTTTTAGAATTTCCTAAGCGTTTGGCCGTCGCTGCCAATCAAACTTGGATGTGCAGACGCGAAACAGGACGTGTGCTCATTTCTCGGCAGCCCTTTGATCTTTCTTAACCAAACTTGGTGGGATTATGCCCCACCCCTCCATAAGTGCCCATACCACATTTGGTGCACTTTGGCCATTAGGGGGCGCTATAACTTTCCAAAATGTGTTTTGGCTCATATATAATTGAGCTCATATCTCAGCAGTCTTTTAGCACACACACACACACACACACACACACACACACACACACACACGCACACACACACCTAGTACACTTGAAGTAATTTCAGCCATCACAGTCAATCGAATTTGACGGTGAAGCCGTGCATGCCTCTAACCATCTGGTTGGAGGTACATTTCTGCTTGTAAACACTTCCTGTGCGTGCCTATGACCGCCTGCCTGGTCAGTTCTTTCTGTTGCCATGGCAACTTAGGCTGGGTCACACTGCTTGGCCCCGCATTGCTGCTTGCAGCTATATTTATTGGGGGCCAAGCAGCGAAGCTGCGAAGGCACCCATAGTGATTCTATTGTTTCTTATTATTATTATTATTATTATTATTATTATTATTATTATTATTATTATTCAGTCCACTTCCGCCTCTGCAAGTCTATGGCAGCCCATAGAACCGTCTGGTAAAAAGTTGTGAAATTTGGCACACTGATTCTAGACACTCTCAACATTCCTCTCAGCAAATTTCAGGCCTCTACCTCAAACCCGTTAGCGCCACCAACAGGTCAAAATCCCAGGTACATTTCTGCTTGTAACTTTTGAACCGTTGGTCTGATTTTCAAAAACTTGGTATCCCTGGAATCCTTGGGCCAAGACGAATCCAACGCATCCCATGACGTCATTTCCGCCCATATATTTTTCCCGCCATTTTGAATTTTGTGAAAATCAATTAAAATGTTTCAACTCCCTCAACTTTTTACCAATTTCTGCCAAACTTGGAAGATAGCATACTTGGACCAACCTGCACAAAAGTTATACCCGGTGATTTGAATTTCACAAGCGTTTGGCCGTGGCAGCCAATCAAATTTGGCTGCGAAGACGCGAAACAGGAAGTGTGCTCATTTCTCGGCGGCCCTTTGGCCGATCTTGAGGAAACTTGGTGGGATTATGCGGTACCCCTTCTCAAAGGGCCCCAAAAAAGTTGGAACAAATTGGCCGCTAGGGGGCGCTATAACTAGGAAAAATGTCTTTTGGCTCATATCTCATGATGCGTTTGGCCTAGAAACAAAATTCCACTATGTCAGGAATTCTTGGCTGAAGACGAATCCATCGCAACCTATGACGTCATATTCTGCCTTGAGGATTTTCCGCCATTTTGAATTTTGTTAAAATCAATGAAATTCTATGGCAACGCATAGAACCATCTGACTAGAGGTTTTTAAACTTGGCACACTGATTCTAGGCTGCCTCAAGGATCATGTCACCAAATTTCAACTCAACACCTCAAACTCTCTAGCGCCACCAACAGGTCAAAATCACAGGTACATTTCTGCTTCTTACTTTTGAACAATACGTCTGATCATCAAATTCTTAGTATCGCTGGGATGCTTGGCTCAAAAGGAATCCAACGCGCCCTGTCTCGTCATATTCCACCCAGGAGATTTTCCGCCATTTTGAATTATGTGAAAATCAATTAAAATGCTTCTCCTCCCTCAATTTTTGAAGAATTTCTCCCAAACTTGGTAGATGGCAACTGGGGACTAAGCTGCATACAAAACTTACCCGGTTTTTACAATTTCCTAAGCGTTTGGCCGTGGCAGCCAATCAAAATTGGAAGGCAGATGCAAAACAGGAAGTGTGCTCATTTCTCGGCCACCCTTTGGCGTATCTTAACGAAACTTGGTGGCATTATGCACCACGCCTCCCCAAAGGGCAGCAAAAAATTTGGAACAAATTGGCTGCTAGGGGGCGCTATAACTGGGAAAATGTCTTTTGGCTCATATCTCATGATGCGTTTTGGCTAGAAAGAAAATTCAACTATCTCTGGAATCCATGGGTCAAGACGAATCCATCGCACCCTATGACGTCATATTCTGCCTTGAGGATTTTCCGCCATTTTGAATTTTGTTAAAATCAATGAAATTCTATGGCAACGCATAGAACCATCTGACTAGAGGTTTTTAAACTTGGCAAACTGATTCTAGGCTGCCTCAAGGATCTTGTCACCAAATTTCAACTCACCACCTCAAACTCTCTAGCGCCACCAACAGGACAAAGTTGGAAGTACATTTCTGCTTGTTACTTTTGAACCGTACGGCTGATTGTCAAAATCTTAGTATTGCTGGAATCCATCGGTCAAACCGAATCCAACCTATCCTATCTCGTCATATTGCTCCTGGTAGATTTTCCGCCATTTTGAAATTTGTTAAAATCATGTAAATTGCTACTCCTCCCTCAATTTTTGACCAAATTTGCCCAGACTTGGTTGATAGCATCATTGCACCAAGCCGCACAAAATTTATCCTCAGTCTTTTGAAATTTTTAAACTGTTTGGCCGCAGCAGCCAATGAAACTCAGCTGCGAAGATGTCAAACAGGATGTGAGCTCATATCTCGGCAGCCCTTTGACATTTCTTAACCACCCTTGGTGGGATTATGCCCCACCCCTCCGCAAGCTCTCCTACCAAATTTGGTGCACATTGGCCATTAGGGGGCGCTATAACTATACAAAATATATTTTGGCTCATATGTCATTGAGCTCATATGTCAGCAGTCTTCTAGCACACACACACACACACACACACATACACACCAAGTACACTTGAAGTAATTTCAGCCATCACAGTCAATCGAATTTGATGATGAAGCCGCCGAACAACAAATGACCTTGTATCTCAGTCAAACGATGGTATATCGACATGAAACTTCTTGTGTGTGCTCGTGACCATCTGTCTGGCCCAAATGCATTCTGCGAGCCTGACGACTAGGCTCATAGCTTGCTTGGCCCCCTCATTGCTGCTTGCAGCTATATTTATTATTATTATTCAACTTTCTTCTCCTATGGGATGTCAATGGCAGCCCATAGAACCACACATAGGAAAATGCTCAAATTTGGCAGACACATTCTAGACCGTCTCAGCATTCCGCACAACAATTTTTAGGTCCCCACCCCCAACCCTCTAGCGCCACCAGCAGGTCAAAGTTGCAGGTACATTTCTGCTTGTAACTTTTGAACCGTTGGTCCGATTTTCAAAAACTTGGTATCCCTGGAATCCTTGGGTCAAGACGAATCCAAAGCACCCCATGACGTCATTTTCCGCCCATATAGTTTTCCCGCCATTTTGAATTTTGTGAAAATCAATTAAAATGCTTCTCCTCCCTCAATTTTGGACCAATTTCTCCCAACCTTGGTAGATGGCAACTTTGGACTAAGCGCCACAAGAAACTTACCCGGTTTTTAGAATTTCATAAGCGTTTGGCCGTGGCAGCCAATCAAAATTGGAGGCGCAGACGCCAAACAGGAAGTGTGCTCATATTTCGGCCGCCCTTTGGCGTATCTTAACGAAACTTGGTGGGTTTATGCCCCACCCCTCCCTGAAGGACCCCAAAGAATTTGGAACAAATTGGCTGCTAGGGGGCGCTATAACTAGGAAAAATGTCTTTTGGCTCATATCTCATGATGCGTTTTGGCTAGAAACAAAATTCTACTGCCTATGGAATCCTTGGGTCAAGACGAATCTATAGCACCCTATGACGTCATATTCTGCCTTGAGGATTTTCCGCCATTTTGAATTTTGTTAAAATCAATGAAATTCTATGGAAACCCATAGAACCGTCTGACGACAGGTTTTCAAATTTGGCACACTGATTCTAGGCTGGCTCAAGGTTCTTGTCAGCAAATTTCAACTCACCACCTCAAACTCTCTAGCGCCAACAACAGGCCAAAGTTGCATGTACATTTCTGCTTGTTACTTTTGAACCGTATGTCTGATCGTCAAAATCTGTGTATCGCTGGAATCCTTGGGTCAAAACGAATCCAACGGATCCTATGCCGTCATATTCCGCCTTGTATATTTTCCGCCATTTTGAATTATGTGAAAATCAATTAAAATGCTTCTCCTCCCTCAATTTTTGACCAATTCCTTCCAAACTTGGTAGATGGCAACGTTGCACTAAGCTGCACAGAAAACTTACCCGGTTTTTCGAATTTCATAAGCGTTTGGCCGTGGCTGCCAATCAAACTTGGATGTGCAGACGCGAAACAGGACGTGTGCTCATATCTCGGCAGCCCTTTGATCTTTCTTAACCAAACTTGGTGGGATTATGCCCCACCCCTCCATAAGTGCCCATACCACATTTGGTGCACTTTGGCCATTAGGGGGCGCTATAACTTTCCAAAATGTGTTTTGGCTCATATATAATTGAGCTCATATCTCAGCAGTCTTTTAGCACACACACGCACACACACACACACACACACACCTAGTACACTTGAAGTAATTTCAGCCATCACAGTCAATCGAATTTGACGGTGAAGCCGTGCATGCCTCTAACCATCTGGTTGGAGGTACATTTCTGCTTGTAAACACTTCCTGTGCGTGCCTATGACCGTCTGCCTGGTCAGTTCTTTCTGTTGCCATGGCAACTTAGGCTGGGTCACCCTGCTTGGCCCCGCATTGCTGCTTGCAGCTATATTTAGGGGCCAAGCAGCGAAGCTGGCGAAGGCCCCTAATGAGTTTGTCGGTTTTCTTATTATTATTATTATTATTATTATTTATTATTCATCTTTCTTCTCCTATGGGAAGTCAATGGCAGCCCATAGAGCCACACATAGGAAAATGCTCAAATTTGGCACACACATTTGAGACAGTCTCAGCATTCCCCATAACAATTTTTAGGTCCCGACCCCCAACCCTCTAGCGCCACCAGCAGGTCAAAGTTGCAGGTACATTTCTGCTTGTAACTTTTGAACCGTTGGTCCGATTTTCAAAAACTTGGTATCCCTGGAATCCTTGGGTCAAGACGAATCCAAAGCACCCCATGACGTCATTTTCCGCCCATATAGTTTTCCCGCCATTTTGAATTTTGTGAAAATCACTTAAAATGCTTCTCCTCCCTCAATTTTTGACAAATTTCTCCCAAACTTGGTAGATGGCAACTGGGGACTAAGGTGCACAAGAAACTTACCCGGATTTTAGAATTTCATAAGCGTTTGGCCGTGGCAGCCAATCAAATTTGGCTGCGCAGACGCCAAACAGGAAGTGTGCTCATATTTCGGCCGCCCTTTGGCGTATCTTAACGAAACTTGGTGAGATTATGCCCCACCCCTGCATGAAGGAACACAAAAAAATTGGAACAAATTGGCTGCTAGGGGGCGCTATAACTAGGAAAAATGACTTTTGGCTCATATCTCATGATGCGTTTGGGGTAGAAACAAAATTCCACTATCTCTGGAATCCTTGGGTCAAGACGAATCTATCGCACCCTATGACGTCATATTCTGCCTTGAGGATTTTCCGCCATTTTGAATTTTGTTAAAATCAATGAAATTCTATGGCAACCCATAGAACTGTCTGAGTAGAGGTTTTCAAATTTGGCACACTGATTCTAGGCTGCCTCAAGGTTCTTGTCAGCAAATTTCAACTCATCATCTCAAACTGTCTAGCGCCACCAATAGGTCAAAGTTGCAGGTACATTTCTGCTTGTTACTTTTGAACTGTACTTCTGATCGTCAAAATCTAAGTATCTATGGGATCCTTGGGTCAACACGAATCCAACGCACCCTATGGCGTCATATTCCGCCTGGTATATTTTCCGCCATTTTGAATTTTGTGAAAATCAATTAAAATGCTTCTCCTCCCTCAATCTTTGACCAATTCCTTCCAAGCTTGGTACATGGCAACTTTGGACTAAGCTGCACATAAAACTTACCCGGTTTTTCGAATTTCATAAGCGTTTGGCCGTGGCGGCCAATCAAATTTGGCCGTGCAGATGTGAAACAGGAAGTGTGGTCATATCTTGGCAGCCATTTGACCTTTCTTAACCAAACTTGGTGGGATTATGCCCCACCCCTCCAAAAGGTCCCATACCACATTTGGTGCACATTGGCCATTAGGGGGCGCTATAACTTTCCAAAATGTATTTAGGATCATATATCATTGAGCTCATATCTCAGCAGTCTCTTAGCACACACACACACCTAGTAAACTTGAAGTAATTTCAGGCATCACAGTCAATCGATTTTGATGGTGACGCCGTGCATGCCTCTACCCATCTGGTTGGAGGTACATTTCTGCTTGTAAACACTTCCTGTGCGTGCCTCTGATCGTCTGCCTGGTCAGTTCTTTCTGTTGCCATGGCAACTTAGGCTGGGTCACGCTGCTTGGCCCTGCATTGCTGCTTGCAGCTATATTTATTATTATTATTCAACGTTCTTCCGCCTCTGCAAGTCTATGGCAGCCCATAGAACCGTCTGGTAAAAAGTTGGGAAATTTTGCACACTGATTCTAGACAGTGTCAACATTAATCTCAGCGAATTTCAGGCCTCTACCTCAAACACTTTAGCGCCACCAACAGGTCAAAGTTGCAGGTACATTTCTGCTTGTAACTTTTGAACCATTGGTCCGATTTTCAAAAACTTGGTATCCCTGGAGTCCTTGGGTCAAGACGAATCCAACGGACCCCATGACGTCATTTTCCGCCCATATAGTTTTCCCGGCATTTTGAATTTTGTGAAAATCACTTAAAACGCTTCTCCTCCCTCAATTTTTGAACAATTTCTCCCAAACTTGGTAAATCGCAACTTTGGACTAAGCTTCACAGGAAACATACCCGGTTTTTAGAATTTCTTAAGCGTTTGGCCGTGGCAGCCAATCAAATTTGGCTGCGAAGACGCAAAACAGGAAGTGTGCTCATATCTCGGACACCCTTTGGCGTATCTTAATGAAACTTGGTGGCCTTATGCAACACCCCTCCGCAAAGGGCAACAACAAATTTGGAACAAATTGGCTGCTAGGGGGCGCTATAACTAGCAAAAATGTCTTTTGGCTCATATCTCATGATGCGTTTTGGCTAGAAACAAAATTCCACTATGTCAGGAATCTGTGGCTCAAAACGAATCCATCGCACCCTATGACGTCACTTTCTGCCTTGAGGATTTTCCGCCATTTTGAATTTTGTTAAAATCAATGAAATTCTATGGCAACGCATAGAACCGTCTGACTAGAGGTTTTTAAACTTGGCACACTGATTCTAGGCTGCCTCACGGATCTTGTCACCAAATTTCAACTCAGCACCTCAAACTCTCTAGCGCCACCAACAGGTCAAAGTCGCGGGTACATTTCTGCTTGTTACTTTTGAACCATACGTCTGATCATCAAAATCTTAGTAGTGCTGGAATGCTTGGGTCAAAAGGAATCCAACGCACCCTGTCTGGTCATATTCTACCCAGGAGATTTTCCGCCATTTTGAATTATGTGAAAATCAATTAAAATGCTTCTCCTCCCTCAATTTTTGACCAATTTCTCCCAAACTTGGTAGATGGCAACTGGGGACGAAGCTGCACAAGAAACTTACCCGGTGTTTAGAATTTCCTAAGCGTTTGGCCGTGGCAGCCAATCAAAATTGGCTGGCAGATGCAAAACAGGAAGTGTGCTCATTTCTCGGCCAACCTTTGGCGTATCTTAACGAAACTTGGTGGCATTATGCGCAACCCCTCCCCAAAGGGCAGCAAAAAATTTGGAACAAATTGGCTGCTAGGGGGCGCTATAACTAGGAAAAGTGTCTTTTGGCTCATATCTCATGACTCCTTTTGGCTAGAAACAAAATTCCACTATGTCAGGAATCCTTGGCTCAAGACGAACTCATCGCACCCTATGACGTCATATTCTGCCTTGAGGATTTTCCACCATTTTGAATTTTGTTAAAATCAATGAAATTCAATGGCAACGCATAGAACCATCTGACTAGAGGTTTTTAAACTTGGCACACTGATTCTAGGCTGCCTCAAGGATCTTTTCACCAAATTTCAACTCAGCACCTCAAACTCTAGCGCCACCAACAGGTCAAAGTCGCAGGTACATTTCTGCTTGTTACTTTTGAAACATACATCTGATCATCAAAATCTTAGTATCTCTAGAATGCTTGGGTCAAAAGGAATCCAACGCACCCTGTCTCGTCATATTCTACCCAGTAGATTTTCCGGCATTTTGAATTATGTGAAAATCAATTAAAATGCTTCTCCTCCCTCAGTTTTTGAACAATTTCTCCCAAACTTGGTAGATAGCAACTCTGGACGAGCCTGCACACGTATCTTACACGGATTTTTGAATTTCATAAAGGTTTGGCCGTGGCAGCCAATCAAATTTGGATGAGCATATGCGAACCAGGAAGTGTGCTCATATCTCGGCCGCCCTTTGGCGTATCTAAATGAAACTTGGTGGCATTATGCAAGACCTCTCCAAAAAGGGCCGCAACAAATTTGGAACACATTGGCGGCAAGGGGGTGCTTTAACAAGGAAAAATGTCTTTTTGCTCATATCTCATGATGCGTTTTGGGTAGAAACAAAATTCCACTATCGCTGGAATCCTTGGGTCAAGCCGAATCCATCACAACCTATGACGTCATATTAAGACTTGAGGATTTTCCGCCATTTTGAATTTCGTGAAAATCAATTAAAATGCTTCTCCTACCTCAATTTTTGACCAATTTCTCCCAAACTTGGTACATTGCAACTTTGCACTAGGCTGCACAAGGGCATTACATGGCGCAAATGCCTTCTACTGGCCTGACATCTCGTCTCATATGCTGCTTGGCCCCCACATTGCTGCTTGCAGCTATATTTATTATTAGGGGCCAAGCAGCGAAGCTGGCGAAGGCCCCTAATGAGTTTGTCGGTTTTCTTATTATTATTATTATTATTATTATTATTCAACTTTCTTCTCCTATGGGATGTCAATGGCAGCCCATAGAACCACACATAGGAAAATGCTCAAATTTGGCACACACATTCTAGACAGTCTCAGCATTCCCCACAACAATTTTTAGGTCCCCACCCCCAACCCTCTAGCGCCACCAGCAGGTCAAAGTTGCAGGTACATTTCTGCTTGTAACTTTTGAACCGTTGGTCCGATTTTCAAAAACTTGGTATCCCTGGAATCCTTGGGTCAAGACGAATCCAAAGCACCCCATGACGTCATTTTCCGCCCATATAGTTTTCCCGCCATTTTGAATTTTGTGAAAATCAATTAAAATGCTTCTCCTCCCTCAATTTTGGACCAATTTCTCCCAAACTTGGTAGATGGCAACTTTGGACTAAGCTCCACAAGAAACTTACCCGGTTTTTAGAATTTCATAAGCGTTTGGCCGTGGCAGCCAATCAAAATTGGAGGCGCAGACGCCAAACAGGAAGTGTGCTCATATTTCGTCCGCCCTTTGGCGTATCTTAACGAAACTTGGTGGGTTTATGCCCCACCCCTCCATGAAGGACCCCAAAGAATTTGGAACAAATTGGCTGCTAGGGGGCGCTATAACTAGGAAAAAAGTCTTTTGGCTCATATCTCATGATGCGTTTTGGCTAGAAACAAAATTCCACTGCCTATGGAATCCTTGGGTCAAGACGAATCTATCGGACCCTATGACGTCATATTCTGCCTTGAGGATTTTCCGCCATTTTGAATTTTGTTAAAATCAATGAAATTCTATGGAAACCCATAGAACCGTCTGACGACAGGTTTTCAAATTTGGCACACTGATTCTAGGCTGGCTCAAGGTTCTTGTCAGCAAATTTCAACTCACCACCTCAAACTCTCTAGCGCCAACAACAGGCCAAAGTTGCATGTACATTTCTGCTTGTTACTTTTGAACCGTATGTCTGATCGTCAAAATCTGTGTATCGCTGGAATCCTTGGGTCAAAACGAATCCAACGCATCCTATGCCGTCATATTCCGCCTTGTATATTTTCCGCCATTTTGAATGATGTGAAAATCAATTAAAATGCTTCTCCTCCCTCAATTTTTGACCAATTCCTTCCAAACTTGGTAGATGGCAACGTTGCACTAAGCTGCACAAAAAACTTACCCGGTTTTTCGAATTTCATAAGCGTTTGGCCGTGCCTGCCAATCAAACTTGGATGTGCAGACGCGAAACAGGACGTGTGCTCATTTCTCGGCAGCCCTTTGATCTTTCTTAACCAAACTTGGTGGGATTATGCCCCACCCCTCCATAAGTGCCCATACCACATTTGGTGCACTTTGGCCATTAGGGGGCGCTATAACTTTCCAAAATGTGTTTTGGCTCATATATAATTGAGCTCATATCTCAGCAGTCTTTTAGCACACACACACACACACACACACACACACACACACACACACACACACACCTAGTACACTTGAAGTAATTTCAGCCATCACAGTCAATCGAATTTGACGGTGAAGCCGTGCATGCCTCTAACCATCTGGTTGGAGGTACATTTCTGCTTGTAAACACTTCCTGTGCGTGCCTATGACCGTCTGCCTGGTCAGTTCTTTCTGTTGCCATGGCAACTTAGTCTGGGTCACGCTGCTTGGCCCCGCATTGCTGCTTGCAGCTATATTTATTATTATTATTATTATTCATCTTTCTTCTCCTATGGGAAGTCAATGGCAGCCCATAGAGCCACACATAGGAAAATGCTCAAATTTGGCACACACATTTGAGACAGTCTCAGCATTCCCCATAACAATTTTTAGGTCCCGACCCCCAACCCTCTAGCGCCACCAGCAGGTCAAAGTTGCAGGTACATTTCTGCTTGTAACTTTTGAACCGTTGGTCCGATTTTCAAAAACTTGGTATCCCTGGAATCCTTAGGTCAAGACGAATCCAAAGCACCCCATGACGTCATTTTCCGCCCATATAGTTTTCCCGCCATTTTGAATTTTGTGAAAATCACTTAAAATGCTTCTCCTCCCTCAATTTTTGACAAATTTCTCCCAAACTTGGTAGATGGCAACTGGGGACTAAGCTGCACAAGAAACTTACCCGGATTTTAGAATTTCATAAGCGTTTGGCCGTGGCAGCCAATCAAATTTGGCTGCGCAGACGCCAAACAGGAAGTGTGCTCATATTTCGGCCGCCCTTTGGCGTATCTTAACGAAACTTGGTGAGATTATGCCCCACCCCTGCATGAAGGAACACAAAAAAATTGGAACAAATTGGCTGCTAGGGGGCGCTATAACTAGGAAAAATGACTTTTGGCTCATATCTCATGATGCGTTTGGGGTAGAAACAAAATTCCACTATCTCTGGAATCCTTGGGTCAAGACGAATCTATCGCACCCTATGACGTCATATTCTGCCTTGAGGATTTTCCGCCATTTTGAATTTTGTTAAAATCAATGAAATTCTATGGCAACCCATAGAACTGTCTGAGTAGAGGTTTTCAAATTTGGCACACTGATTCTAGGCTGCCTCAAGGTTCTTGTCAGCAAATTTCAACTCCTCATCTCAAACTGTCTAGCGCCACCAACAGGTCAAAGTTGCAGGTACATTTCTGCTTGTTACTTTTGAACTGTACTTCTGATCGTCAAAATCTAAGTATCTATGGGATCCTTGGGTCAACACGAATCCAACGCACCCTATGGCGTCATATTCCGCCTGGTATATTTTCCGCCATTTTGAATTTTGTGAAAATCAATTAAAATGCTTCTCCTCCCTCAATCTTTGACCAATTCCTTCCAAGCTTGGTACATGGCAACTTTGGACTAAGCTGCACATAAAACTTACCCGGTTTTTCGAATTTCATAAGCGTTTGGCCGTGGCGGCCAATCAAATTTGGCCGTGCAGATGTGAAACAGGAAGTGTGGTCATATCTCGGCAGCCCTTTGACCTTTCTTAACCAAACTTGGTGGGATTATGCCCCACCCCTCCAAAAGGTCCCATACCACATTTGGTGCACATTGGCCATTAGGGGGCGCTATAACTTTCCAAAACGTATTTAGGATCATATATCATTGAGCTCATATCTCAGCAGTCTCTTAGCACACACACACACCTAGTACACTTGAAGTAATTTCAGGCATCACAGTCAATCGATTTTGATGGTGACGCCGTGCATGCCTCTACCCATCTGGTTGGAGGTACATTTCTGCTTGTAAACACTTCCTGTGCGTGCCTCTGATCGTCTGCCTGGTCAGTTCTTTCTGTTGCCATGGCAACTTAGGCTGGGTCACGCTGCTTGGCCCCGCATTGCTGCTTGCAGCTATATTTCAACTTTCTTCTCCTATGGGATGTCAATGGCAGCCCATAGAACCACACATTGGAAAATGCTCAAATTTGGCACACACATTCTAGACAGTCTCAGCATTCCCCACAACAATTTTTAGGTCCCCACCCCCAACCCTCTAGCGCCACCAGCAGGTCAAAGTTGCAGGTACATTTCTGCTTGTAACTTTTGAACCGTTGGTCCAATTTTCAAAAACTTGGTATCCCTGGAATCCTTGGGTCAAGACGAATCCAATGCACCCCATGATGTCATTTTCCGCCCATATAGTTTTCCCGCCATTTTGAATTTTGTGAAAATCACTTAAAATGCTTCTCCTCCCTCAATTTTGGACCAATTTCTCCCAAACTTGGTAGATGACAACTTTGGACTAAGCTCCACAAGAAACTTACCCGGTTTTTAGAATTTCATAAGCGTTTGGCCGTGGCAGCCAATCAAATTTGGCGGCGCAGACGCCAAACAGGAAGTGTGCTCATATTTCGGCCGCCCTTTGGCCTATCTTAACGAAACTTGGTGGGTTTATGCCCCACCCCTCCATGAAGGACCCCAAAGAATTTGGAACAAATTGGCTGCTAGGGGGCGCTATAACTAGGAAAAATGTCTTTTGGCTCATATCTCATGATGCATTTTGGCTAGAAACAAAATTCCACTGCCTATGGAATCCTTGGGTCACGACGAATCTATCGCACCCTATGACGTCATATTCTGCCTTGAGGATTTTCCGCCATTTTGAATTTTGTTAAAATCAATGAAATTCTATGGAAACCCATAGAACCGTCTGACGACAGGTTTTCAAATTTGGCACACTGATTCTAGGCTGGTTCAAGGTTCTTGTCAGCAAATTTCAACTCACCACCTCAAACTCTCTAGCGCCAACAACAGGCCAAAGTTGCATGTACATTTCTGCTTGTTACTTTTGAACCGTATGTCTGATCGTCAAAATCTGTGTATCGCTGGAATCCTTGGGTCAAACCGAATCCAACGCATCCTATGCCGTCATATTCTGCCTTGTATATTTTCCGCCATTTTGAATTATGTGAAAATCAATTAAAATGCTTCTCCACCCTCAATTTTTGACCAATTCCTTCCAACCTTGGTAGATGGCAACGTTTCACTAAGCTGCACAAAAAAATTACCCGGTTTTTCGAATTTCATAAGCGTTTGGCCGTGGCTGCCAATCAAACTTGGATGTGCAGACGCGAAACAGGACGTGTGCTCATATCTCGGCAGCCCTTTGATCTTTCTTAACCAAACTTGGTGGGATTATGCCCCACCCCTCCATAAGTGCCCATACCACATTTGGTGCACTTTGGCCATTAGGGGGCGCTATAACTTTCCAAAATGTATTTTGGCTCATATATAATTGAGCTCATATCTCAGCAGTCTTTTAGCACACACACACACACACACACACACCTAGTACACTTGAAGTAATTTCAGCCATCACAGTCAATCGAATTTGACGGTGAAGCCGTGCATGCCTCTAACCATCTGGTTGGAGGTACATTTCTGCTTGTAAACACTTCCTGTGCGTGCCTATGACCGTCTGCCTGGTCAGTTCTTTCTGTTGCCATGGCAACTTAGGCTGGGTCACACTGCTTGGCCCCGCATTGCTGCTTGCAGCTATATTTAGGGGCCAAGCAGCGAAGCTGGCGAAGGCCCCTAATGAGTTTGTCGGTTTTCTTATTATTATTATTATTATTATTAGGGGCCAAGCAGCGAAGCTGGCGAAGGCCCCTAATGAGTTTGTCGGTTTTCTTATTATTATTATTATTATTATTATTATTCAACTTTCTTCTCCTATGGGAAGTCAATGGCAGCCCATAGAACCACACATAGGAAAATGCTCAAATTTGGCACACACATTCGAGACAGTCTCAGCATTCCCCACAACAATTTTTAGGTCCCCAGCCCCAACCCTCTAGCGCCACCAGCAGGTCAAAGTTGCAGGTACATTTCTGCTTGTAACTTTTGAACCGTTGGTCCGATTTTCAAAAACTTGGTATCCCTGGAATCCTTGGGTCAAGACGAATCCAACGCACCCCATGACGTCATTTTCCGCCCATATAGTTTTCCCGCCATTTTGAATTTTGTGAAAATCACTTAAAATGCTTCTCCTCCCTCAATTTTGGACCAATTTCTCCCAAACTTGGTAGATGGCAACTTTGGACTAAGCTGCACAAGAAACTTACCCGGTTTTTAGAATTTCATAAGCGTTTGGCCGTGGCAGCCAATCAAAATTGGAGGCGCAGACGCCAAACAGGAAGTGTGCTCATATTTCGGCCGGCCTTTGGCGTATCTTAACGAAACTTGGTGAGTTTATGCCATACCCCTCGCTGAAGGACCCCAAAAAATTTGGAACAAATTGGCTGCTAGGGGGCGCTATAACTAGGAAAAATGTCTTTTGGCTCATATCTCATGATGCGTTTTGGCTAGAAACAAAATTCCACTGCCTATGGAATCCTTGGGTCAAGTCGAATCTATCGCACCCTATGACGTCATATTCTGCCTTGAGCATTTTCCGCCATTTTGAATTTTGTTAAAATCAATGAAATTCTATGGAAACCCATAGAACCGTCTGACGACAGGTTTTCAAATTTGGCACACTGATTCTAGGCTGCCTCACGGTTCTTGTCAGCAAATTTCAACTCAGCATCTCAAACTCTCTAGCGCCAACAACAGGTCAAAGTTGCAAGTACATTTCTGCTTGTTACTTTTGAACCGTATGTCTGATCGTCAAAATCTTAGTATGGCTGGAATCCTTGGGTCAACCCGAATCCAACGCACCCTATGGCGTCATATTCCGCCTGGTATATTTTCCGCCATTTTGAATTTTGTGAAAATCAATTAAAATGCTTCTCCTCCCTCAATTTTTGACCAATTCCTTCCAAACTTGGTACATGGCAACTTTGGACTAAGCTGCACTAAAAACTTACCCGGTTTTTCGAATTTCATAAGCGTTTGGCCGTGGCTGCCAATCAAATTTGGCTGTGCAGACGCGAAACAGGAAGTGTGCTCATATCTCGGCAGCCCTTTGACCTTTCTTAACCAAACTTGGTGGGATTATGCACCACCCCTCCAAAATGGCCCATACCACATTTGGTGCACATTGGCCATTAGGGGGCGCTATAACTTTCCAAAATGTGTTTTGGCTCTTACATCATTGAGCTCATATCTCAGCAGTCTTTTAGCACAGACACACACACACCTAGTACACTGGAAGTAATTTCAGCCATCACAGTCAATCGAATTTGACGGTGAAGCCGTGCATGCCTCTAACCGTCTGGTTGGAGGTACATTCCTGCTTGTAAACACTTCCTGTGCGTGCCTATGACCGTCTGCCTGGTCAGTTCTTTCTGTTGCCATGGCAACTTAGGCTGGGTCACACTGCTTGGCCCCGGATTGCTGCTTGCAGCTATATTTTTATTATTCAACTTTCTTCTCCTATGGGATGTCAATGGCAGCCCATAGAACCACACATAGGAAAATGCTCAAATTTGGCACACACATTCTAGACAGTCTCAGCATTCCCCACAACAATTTTTAGGTCCCCATCCCCAACCCTCTAGCGCCACCAGCAGGTCAAAGTTGCAGGTACATTTCTGCTTGTAACTTTTGAACCGTACGTCCGATTTTCAAAAACTTGGTATCCCTGGAATCCTTGGGTCAAGACGAATCCAATGCACCCCATGATGTCATTTTCCGCCCATATAGTTTTCCCGCCATTTTGAATTTTGTGAAAATCACTTAAAATGCTTCTCCTCCCTCAATTTTGGACCAATTTCTCCCAAACTTGGTAGATGACAACTATGGACGAAACTCCACAAGAAACTTACCCGGATTTTAGAATTTCCTAAGCGTTTGGCCGTGGCAGCCAATCAAATTTGGAGGCGCAGACGCCAAACAGGAAGTGTGCTCATATTTCGGCCGCCCTTTGGCGTATCTTAACGAAACTTGGTGGGTTTATGCCCCACCCCTCCCTGAAGGACACCAAAAAAATTGGAACAAATTGGCTGCTAGGGGGCGCTATAACTAGGAAAAATGTCTTTTGGCTCAAATCTCATGAAGCGTTTTGGCTAGAAACAAAATTCCACTGCCTATGGAATCCTTGGGTCAAGACGAATCTATAGCACCCTATGACGTCATATTCTGCCTTGAGGATTTTCCGCCATTTTGAATTTCGTTAAAATCAATGAAATTCTATGGAAACCCATAGAACCGTCTGACAACAGGTTTTCAAATTTTGCACACTGATTCTAGGCTGGCTCAAGGTTCTTGTCAGCAAATTTCAACTCACCACCTCAAACTCTCTAGCGCCAACAACAGGCCAAAGTTGCATGTACATTTCTGCTTGTTACTTTTGACCCGTATGTCTGATCGTCAAAATCTGTGTATCGCTGGAATCCTTGGGTCAAAACGAATCCAACGCATCCTATGCCGTCATATTCCGCCTTGTATATTTTCCGCCATTTTGAATTATGTGCAAATCAATTAAAATGCTTCTCCTCCCTCAATTTTTGACCAATTCCTTCCAAACTTGGTAGATGGCAACGGTGCACTAAGCTGCACAAAAAACTTACCCAGTTTTTCGAATTTCATAAGCGTTTGGCCGTGGCTGCCAATCAAACTTGGCTGTGCAGACGCGAAACAGGACGTGTGCTCATATCTCGGCAGCCCTTTGATCTTTCTTAACCAAACTTGGTGGGATTATGCCCCACCCCTCCATAAGGGCCCATACCACATTTGGTGCACATTGGCCATTAGGGGGCGCTATAACTTTCCAAAATGTGTTTTGGCTCATATATAATTGAGCTCATATCTCAGCAGTCTTTTAGCACACACACACACACACACACACACACACACACACCTAGTACACTTGAAGTAATTTCAGCCATCACAGTCAATCGAATTTGACGGTGAAGCCGTGCATGCCTCTAACCATCTGGTTGGAGGTACATTTCTGCATGTAAACACTTCCTGTGCGTGCGTATGACCGTCTGCCTGGTCAGTTCTTTCTGTTGCCATGGCAACTTAGGCTGGGTCACACTGCTTGGCCCCGCATTGCTGCTTGCAGCTATATTTATTATTCAACTTTCTTCTCCTATGGGATGTCAATGGCAGCCCATAGAACCACACATAGGAAAATGCTCAAATTTGGCACACACATTCTAGACAGTCTCAGCATTCCCCACAACAATTTTTAGGTCCCCACCCCCAACCCTCTAGCGCCACCAGCAGGTCAAAGTTGCAGGTACATTTCTGGTTGTAACTTTTGAACCGTTGGTCCGATTTTCAAAAACTTGGTATCCCTGGAATCCTTGGGTCAAGACGAATCCAAAGCACCCCATGACGTCATTTTCCGCCCATATAGTTTTCCCGCCATTTTGAATTTTGTGAAAATCAATTAAAATGCTTCTCCTCCCTCAATTTTGGACCAATTTCTCCCAAACTTGGTAGATGGCAACTTTGGACTAAGCTCCACAAGAAACTTACCCGGTTTTTAGAATTTCATAAGCGTTTGGCCGTGGCAGCCAATCAAAATTGGAGGCGCAGACGCCAAACAGGAAGTGTGCTCATATTTCGGCCACCCTTTGGCGTATCTTAACGAAACTTGGTGGGTTTATGCACCACCCCTCCATGAAGGACCCCAAAGAATTTGGAACAAATTGGCTGCTAGGGGGCGCTATAACTAGGAAAAATGTCTTTTGGCTCATATCTCATGATGCGTTTTGGCTAGAAACAAAATTCCACTGCCTATGGAATCCTTGGGTCAAGACGAATCTATCGCACCCTATGACGTCATATTCTGCCTTGAGGATTTTCCGCCATTTTGAATTTTGTTAAAATCAATGAAATTCTATGGCAACCCATAGAACCGTCTGACGACAGGTTTTCAAATTTGGCACACTGATTCTAGGCTGGCTCAAGGTTCTTGTCAGCAAATTTCAACTCACCACCTCAAACTCTCTAGCGCCAACAACAGGCCAAAGTTGCATGTACATTTCTGCTTGTTACTTTTGAACCGTATGTCTGATCGTCAAAATCTGTGTATCGCTGGAATCCTTGGGTCAAAACGAATCCAACGCATCCTATGTCGTCATATTGCGCCTTGTATATTTTCCGCCATTTTGAATTTTGTGAAAATCAATTAAAATGCTTCTCCTCCTTCAATTTTTGGCCAATTCGTTCCAAACTTGGTATATGGCAACTTTGGACTAAGCTGCATATAAAACTTACCCGGTTTTTTGAATTTCATAAGCGTTTGGCCGTGGCAGCCAATCAAATTTGGCTGTGCAGATGCGAAACAGGAAGTGTGCTCATTTCTCGGCGGCCCTTTGACCATTCTTAACCAAACTTGGTGGGATTATGCCCCACCCCTCCAAAAGGGCCCATACCACATTTGGTGCACATTGGCCATTAGGGGGCGCTATAACTTTCCAAAATGTGTTTTGGCTCATATATCATTGAGCTCATATCTCAGCAGTCTTTTAGCACACACACACACACACACACACACACACACACACACACACACCTAGTACACTTGAAGTAATTTCAGCCATCACAGTCAATCGAATTTGACGGTGAAGCCGTGTATGCCTCTAACAATCTGGTTGGAGGTACATTTCTGCTTGTAAACACTTCCTGTGCGTGCCTATGACCGTCTGCCTGGTCAGTTCTTTCTGTTGCCATGGCAACTTAGGCTGGGTCACCCTGCTTGGCCCCGCATTGCTGCTTGCAGCTATATTTAGGGGCCAAGCAGCGAAGCTGGCGAAGGCCCCTAATGAGTTTGTCGGTTTTCTTATTATTATTATTATTATTATTATTATTATTCAACTTTCTTCTCCTATGGGATGTCAATGGCAGCCCATAGAACCACACATAGGAAAATGCTCAAATTTGGCACACACATTCTAGACAGTCTCAGCATTCCCCACAACAATTTTTAGGTCCCCACCCCCAACCCTCTAGCGCCACCAGCAGGTCAAAGTTGCAGGTACATTTCTGGTTGTAACTTTTGAACCGTTGGTCCGATTTTCAAAAACTTGGTATCCCTGGAATCCTTGGGTCAAGACGAATCCAAAGCACCCCATGACGTCATTTTCCGCCCATATAGTTTTCCCGCCATTTTGAATTTTGTGAAAATCAATTAAAATGCTTCTCCTCCCTCAATTTTGGACCAATTTCTCCCAAACTTGGTAAATGGCAACTTTGGACAAAGCTGCACTCGAAACTTACCCGGTTTTTAGAATTTCATAAGCGTTTGCCCGTGGCAGCCAATCAAAGTTGGCTGCGCAGACGCCAAACAGGAAGTGTGCTCATATCTCGGCCGCCCTTTGGCGTATCTTAACGAAACTTGGTGGGTTTATCCCCCACCCCTCCATGAAGGACCCCAAAGAATTTGGAACAAATTGGCTGCTAGGGGGCGCTATAACTAGGAAAAATGTCTTTTGGCTCATATCTCATGATGCGTTTTGGCTAGAAACAAAATTCCACTGCCTATGGAATCCTTGGGTCAAGACGAATCTATCGCACCCTATGACGTCATATTCTGCCTTGAGGATTTTCCGCCATTTTGAATTTCGTTAAAATCAATGAAATTCTATGGCAACCCATAGAACCGTCTGACGACAGGTTTTCAAATTTGGCACACTGATTCTAGGCTGGCTCAAGGTTCTTGTCAGCAAATTTCAACTCACCACCTCAAACTCTCTAGCGCCAACAACAGGCCAAAGTTGCATGTACATTTCTGCTTGTTACTTTTGAACCGTATGTCTGATCGTCAAAATCTGTGTATCCCTGGAATCCTTGGGTCAAAACGAATCCAACGCATCCTATGTCGTCATATTCCGCCTTGTATATTTTCCGCCATTTTGAATTTTGTGAAAATCAATTAAAATGCTTCTCCTCCTTCAATTTTTGTCCAATTCGTTCCAAACTTGGTATATGGCAACTTTGGACTAAGCTGCACATAAAACTTACCCGGTTTTTTGAATTTCATAAGCGTTTGGCCGTGGCAGCCAATCAAATTTGGCTGTGCAGATGCGAAACAGGAAGTGTGCTCATATCTCGGCGGCCCTTTGACCATTCTTAACCAAACTTGGTGGGATTATGCCCCACCCCTCCAAAAGGGCCCATACCACATTTGGTGCACATTGGCCATTAGGGGGCGCTATAACTTTCCAAAATGTGTTTTGGCTCATATATCATTGAGCTCATATCTCAGCAGTCTTTTAGCACACACACACACACACACACACACACACACACACACACCTAGTACACTTGAAGTAATTTCAGCCATCACAGTCAATCGAATTTGACGGTGAAGCCGTGTATGCCTCTAACAATCTGGTTGGAGGTACATTTCTGCTTGTAAACACTTCCTGTGCGTGCCTATGACCGTCTGCCTGGTCAGTTCTTTCTGTTGCCATGGCAACTTAGGCTGGGTCACACTGCTTGGCCCCGCATTGCTGCTTGCAGCTATATTTAGGGGCCAAGCAGCGAAGCTGGCGAAGGCCCCTAATGAGTTTGTCGGTTTTCTTCTTATTATTATTGGGGGCCAAGCAGCAAAGCTGCGAAGGCACCCATAGTGATTCTATTGTTTCTTATTGGGGGCCAAGCAGCGAAGCTGCGAAGGCACCCATAGTGATTCTATTGTTTCTTATTATTATTATTATTATTATTATTATTATTATTATTATTATTATTATTATTATTCAGTCCACTTCCGCCTCTGCAAGTCTATGGCAGCCCATAGAACCGTCTGGTAAAAAGTTGTGAAATTTGGCACACTGATTCTAGACACTCTCAACATTCCTCTCAGCAAATTTCAGGCCTCTACCTCAAACCCTCTAGCGCCACCAACAGCTCAAATTCGCAGGTACATTTCTGCTTGTAACTTTTGAACCGTTGGTCTGATTTTCAAAAACTTGGTATCCCTGGAATCCTTGGGCCAAGACGAATCCAAGGCACCCCATGACGTCATTTTCCGCCATATACTTTTCCCGCCATTTTGAATTTTGTGAAAATCAATTAAAATGTTTCAACTCCCTCAATTTATTACCAATTTCTCCCAAACTTGGAAGATAGCATAATTGGACTAACCTGCACAAAAGTTATACCCGGTGATTTGAATTTCACAAGCGTTTGGCCGTGGCAGCCAATCAAATTTGGCTGCGCAGACGCAAAACAGGAAGTGCACTCATATCTCGGTGGCCCTTTGGCCAATCTTGACGAAACTTGGTGGCATTATGCAAAACCCCTTCCCAAAGGGCCACAACAAATTTGGACCAAATTGGACGCTAGGGGGCGCTATAACTAGGAAAAATGCCTTTTGGCTCATATCTCATGATGCGTTTTGGCTAGAAAGAAAATTCAACTATCTCTGGAATCCATGGGTCAAGACGAATCCATCGCACCCTATGACGTCATATTCTGCCTTGAGGATTTTCCGCCATTTTGAATTTTGTTAAAATCAATGAAATTCTATGGCAACGCATAGAACCATCTGACTAGAGGTTTTTAAACTTGGCAAACTGATTCTAGGCTGCCTCAAGGATCTTGTCACCAAATTTCAACTCACCACCTCAAACTCTCTAGCGCCACCAACAGGTCAAAGTTGCAGGTACATTTCTGCTTGTTACTTTTGAACCATACGTCTGATCATCAAAATCTTAGTATCGCTGGAATGCTTGTGTCACAGCGACTCCAACGCGCCCTGTCTCGTCATATTCCACCCAGTAGATTTTCCGCCATTTTGAATTATGTGAAAATCAATTAAAATGCTTCTCCTCCCTCAATTTTTGAACAATTTCTCCCAAGCTTGGTAGATGGCAACTGGGGACTAATCTGCACAAGAATCTTACCCGGTAATTAGAATTTCCTAAGCGTTTGGCTGTGGCAGCCAATCAAATTTGGCTTGCAGATGCAAAACAGGAAGTGTGCTCATTTCTCGGCCACCCTTTGGCCTATCTTAACGAAACTTGGTGGCTTTATGCAGCACCCCTCCCCAAAGGGCAACAAAAAATTTGGAACAAATTGGCTGCTAGGGGGCGCTATAACTAGGAAAAATGTCTTTTGGCTCATATCTCATGATGCGTTTTGGGTAGAAACAAAATTCCACTATCTCTGGAATCCATGGGTCAAGACGAATGCATCGCACCCTATGCCGTCATATTCTGACTTGAGGATTTTCCGCCATTTTGAATTTTGTTAAAATCAAAGAAATTCGATGGCAACCCATAGAACCGTATGACTAGAGGTTTTCAAATTTGGCAGACTGATTCTAGGCACCCTCAAGGGTCTTGTGACCAAATTTCAACTCACCACCTCAAACTCTCTAGCGCCACCAACAGGTCAAATTCGCAGGTACATTTCTGGTTGTTACTTTTGAACCATACGTCTGATCGTCAAAAGCTTAGTATCTCTGGAATGCTTGGGTCAAAATGAATCCAACGCGCCCTGTTTCGTCATATTGCACCTGGTAGATTTTCCGCCATTTTGAATTATGTGAAAATCAATTAAAATGCTACTCCTCCCTCAGTTTTTGACCATTTTCTCCCAAATTTGGTCCATAGCAACGGTGGAGGAAAGTGCACAAGAATCTTACACGGATTTTCGAATTTCATAAGCGTTTGGCTGTGGCAGCCAATCAAATTTGGCTGCACAGACGCGAAAGAGGATGTGTGCTCACATCTCGGCCGCCCTTTGGCAGATCTTAACGAAACTTGGTGGCATTATGACAGACACCACCAGAAAGGTCCCCAAAAAACGTGGACCAACTTGGCCGCTAGGGGGCGCTATAACTAGCAAAAATGAATTTTGGCTCATATCTCATGATGCGTTTGGGCTAAAAACAAAATTCCACGATCTCTGGAATCCTTGGTTCAAGCCGAATCCATCGCACCCTATCACGTCATATTCAGCCTTGAGGATTTTCCGCCATTTTGAATTTTGTTAAAATCAATGAAATTCTATGGCAACCCATAGAACCGTCAGACGAGAGGTTGAGAAATTTGGCACACTGATTCTAGGCTCGCTCAAGGTTCTTGTCAGCAAATTTCAACTCACCGCCTCAAACTCTCTAGCGCCACCAACAGGACAAAGTTGGAAGTACATTTCTGCTTGTTACTTTTGAACCGTACGGCTGATTGTCAAAATCTTAGTATTGCTGGAATCCATCGGTCAAACCGAATCCAACCTATCCTATCTCGTCATATTGCACCTGGTAGATTTTCCGCCATTTTGAAATTTGTTAAAATCATGTAAATTGCTACTCCTCCCTCAATTTTTGACCAAATTTGCCCAGACTTGGTTGATAGCATCATTGCACCAAGCCGCACAAAATTTATCCTCAGTCTTTTGAAATTTTTAAACTGTTTGGCCGCAGCAGCCAATGAAACTCAGCTGTGAAGATGTCAAACAGGATGTGAGCTCATATCTCGGCAGCCCTTTGACATTTCTTAACCAACCTTGGTGGGATTATGCCCCACCCCTCCGCAAGCTCTCCTACCAAATTTGGTGCACATTGGCCATTAGGGGGCGCTATAACTATACAAAATATATTTTGGCTCATATGTCATTGAGCTCATATGTCAGCAGTCTTCTAGCACACACACACACACACACACACATACACACCAAGTACACTTGAAGTAATTTCAGCCATCACAGTCAATCGAATTTGATGATGAAGCCGCCGAACAACAAATGACCTTGTATCTCAGTCAAACGATGGTATATCGACATGAAACTTCTTGTGTGTGCTCGTGACCATCTGTCTGGCCCAAATGCATTCTGCGAGCCTGACGACTAGGCTCATAGCCTGCTTGGCCCCCTCATTGCTGCTTGCAGCTATATTTATTATTATTATTATTATTATTATTATTATTATTATTATTATTATTATTATTATTCAGTCCACTTCCGCCTCTGCAAGTCTATGGCAGCCCATAGAACCGTCTGGTAAAAAGTTGTGAAATTTGGCACACTGATTCTAGACACTCTCAACATTCCTCTCACCAAATTTCAGGCCTCCACCTCAAACCCGTTAGCGCCACCAACAGGTCAAAGTCCCAGGTACATTTCTGCTTGTAACTTTTGAACCGTTGGTCTGATTTTCAAAAACTTGGTATCCCTGGAATCCTTGGGCCAAGACGAATCCAACGCACCCCATGACGTCATTTCCCGCCCATATATTTTTCCCGCCATTTTGAATTTTGTGAAAATCAATTAAAATGTTTCAACTCCCTCAATTTTTTACCAATTTCTCCCAAACTTGGAAGATAGCATAATTGCACCAACCTGCACAAAAGTTATACCCGGTGATTTGAATTTCACAAGCGTTTGGCCGTGGCAGCCAATCAAACTTGGCTGCAAAGATGCGAAACAGGAAGTGTGCTCATTTCTCGGCCACCCTTTGGCGTATCTTAACGAAACTTGGTGCCTTTATGCAGCACCCGTCCCGAAAGGGCCCCAAAAAATTTGGAACAAATTGGCTGCTAGGGGGCGCTATAACTAGGAAAAATGTATTTTGGCTCATATCTCATGACTCGTTTTGGCTAGAAACAAAATTCCACTATGGGAGGAATCCTTGGCTCAAGACGAATCCATCGCACCCTATGACGTCATATTCTGCCTTGAGGATTTTCCGCCATTTTGAATTTTGTTAAAATCAGTGAAATTCTATGGCAACGCATAGAACCGTCTGACTAGAGGTTTTTAAACTTGGCACACTGATTCTAGGCTCCCTCACGGATCTTGTCACCAAATTTCAACTCAGCACCTCAAACTCTCTAGCGCCACCAACAGGTCAAAGTTGCAAGTACACTTCTGCTTGTTACTTTTGAACCATACGTCTGATCATCAAAATCTTAGTATCGCTGGAATACTTGGGTCACCACGAATCCAGGGGCCCTGTCTCGTCATATTCCACCCAGGAGATTTTCCGCCATTTTGAATTATGTGAAAATCAATTAAAATGCTTCTCCTCCCACAATTTTTGAAGAATTTCTCCCAAACTTGGTAGATGGCAACTGGGGACTAAGCTGCACAAGAAACATACCCGGTTTTTAGAATTTCTTAAGCGTTTGGCCGTGGCAGCCAATCAAATTTGGCTGGCAGATGCAAGACAGGAAGTGTGCTCATTTCTCGGCGAACCTTTGGCGTATCTTAACAAAACTTGGTGGCTTTATGCAACACCCCTCCCCAAAGAGCAGCAAAAAATTTGGAACAAATTGGCTGCTAGGGGGCGCTATAACTAGGAAAAATGTCTTTTGGCTCATATCTCATGATGCGTTTTGCCTAGAAACAAAATTCCACTATGTCAGGAATCCTTGGCTCAAGCCGAATCCACCGCACCCTATGACGTCATATTCTGCCTTGAGGATTTTCCACCATTTTGAATTTTGTTAAAATCAATGAAATTCTATGGCAATGCATAGAACCGTCTGACTAGAGGTTTTTAAACTTGGCACACTGATTCTAGGCTGCCTCAAGGATCTTGTCACCAAATTTCAACTCAGCACCTCAAACTCTCTAGCGCCACCAACAGGTCAAAATTGCAGGTACATTTCTGCTTGTTACTTTTGAACCATACGTCTGATCATCAAATTCTTAGTGTGGCTGGAATGCTTGGGTCAAAAGGAATCCAATGGGCCCTGTCTCCTCATATTCCACCCAGTAGATTTTCCGCCATTTTGAATTATGTGAAAATCAATTAAAATGCTTCTCCTCCCTCAATTTTTGGAAAATTTCTCCCAA